>NC_133327.1:116007882-116033130 GCF_042186555.1 Aquarana catesbeiana
TGAGCAGGAAGGGGGTAAAAGTGTCCGGCACTGAAGTGGTTATAACAGAAGAGACCTTAGTGGTCTCTTCTGTTCTAAATGTCCCCCCTGCCTGCCAGCGATGTGATTTTAACCACGCATGCGCAGCTCACGTTACAATTAGGCTGGGTTCACACTTAGTGCGGCCACGGGGTTACAGCAGGGGGTCCGGTGCATCCCCGTTCACTGTTTTAGGTCTGAAATTGGCTGAATTCAGACCCGAATTGAAGCTAAAGACGCACAGGACTCTTCTCCCGTATGCTCTGCGGCCATCGTGAACAGGCCCGGATTTACTCCCTTTGCCGCCCCAAGGCCGGGCCCTTCAATGCCGCCCCCACACCACCAGAAAGAGCCCCCAGACATAATACGGTCAAAGACTGCAGACATGATACAAGAGATGGTCAGAGACTGCAATCATAGTAAAGGAGATGGTCAGAGACGGCAGACATGATACAGGAGATGGTCAGAGACTGCAGTTCCTATGGACATTAGTAGATATTGGCCGATCGGCCCTCTCACCTGACCCAGCGATACAGCAATGCTTCCCCTGATCAGGAGTCGGCTCACTCTGAATTGCCCGTGGCGACTCCGTTGGGTAGCACCCAGATCTGTATTCCTGCAATTACTCCAGTCCTTTCTCCGCCAGGGATGGCGCCAGGTTGTGTGGCTTTCCCTCTGGTGGCGCAGGGCAGCGGGGTTCTCTCTCTCATGGTGTTCCCTCAGCACTGCCCTCTCCCTCTGGAGCCCTGGGTGTACTTTCCTGGGTGTAGACCCCCCAGGACAAACCACCCCCTTCCATTAATACAGACCCTCCCCCCAGGACAAACCCCCCACCATTAGTACAGACCCCCCCCAGGACAAACCCCCCTCCCTTCATTAGTACAAACCCCCCCAGGACAAACCCCCCTCCCTTAGTACAGACCCCCCCAGGACAAACCCACCCCCCTCCCTTAGTACAGACCCCCCCAGGACAAACCCACCTCCCTTCATTAGTACAGACCCCCCCAGGACAAACCCACCTCCCTTCATTAGTACAGACCCCCCCAGGACAAACCCACCTCCCTTCATTAGTACAAACCCCCCCCAGGACAAACGCCCCTCTATTAGTACAAACCCCCGCAGGACAACCCCCCTCCATTAGTACAAACCCTCCCAGGTCTACCCCCCTCCATTAGTACCAACCCCCCAGGACAACCCCCCTCCATTAGTACAAACCCCCCCAGGACAACCCCCCTCCATTAGTACAAACCCCCCCAGGACAACCCCCCTCCATTAGTACAACCCCCCCCAGGACAAACCACCCCTCCCTTCATTAGTACAGACCCCCCAGGACAAACCACCCCTCCCTTTATTAGTACAGACCCCCCAGGACAAACCCCCCTCCATTAGTACAAACCCCTCCAGGAAAACCCCCTCTCCATTAGTACAAACCCCCCCAGGTCAACCCCCACCCCCTCCATTAGCACAGACCCCCCAAGGACAAACCGCCCCTCCCTTCATTAGTACAGACCCCCCAGGACAAACCCCCCCTTCATTAGTACAAACCCCCCAGGACAACCCCCCTCCATTAGTACAAACCCCCCCAGGACAACCCCCCCTCCATTAGTACAAACCCCCCAGGACAACCCCCCTCCATTAGTACAAACCCCCCAGGACAACCCCCCTCCATTAGTACAAACCCCCCAGGACAACCCCCCCTTCACTAGTACAGACATCCCAGGACAAACCCCCCTCCATTAGTACAAACCCCCCAGGACAACCCCCCTCCATTAGTACAAACCCCCCAGGACAACCCCCCCTCCATTAGTACAGACCCCCCAGGACAACCTCCCCTCCAAGTGTGTACAACAGAACAGATGGAGACAGGCACAGGCTTGGGCGGGAGTGAGAGACAGAGGAGAACACGCCCCCCCCCGCCGCACAGAGACCAGCCGCTCCGATCTTCGGCGGCTGCTCTCCTTCTCTGACAGGAGGAGGGAGGGGGGACGGGCTTGAGCAGCGAAAAACACAGCGGTGGCGGCGGTGACCTGCGGAGGGAGCCGCCTCAGTCTGGACACAGAGAGGAGGAGGAGGGAGAGGAGCACTCTAGCGCTTCAGCGCCCCCACCTCTCTGGTGCCCGGGTGCACTGCATGCTGATGTTAGTGTGGGGGGCGGCGCCGCCCCTGTACCACTGCCACCCCGAGGCCTGGCCTCGGTGGCCTTGTGAGAAATCCGGTCCTGATCGTGAACATGTGTAAACAAGCTCCATTGAGAGCAGGTCGCAGTCTCCTGTCATGCGAATTGGATGCGGAAAAAACCTGCATTCAATTCGTAATAGTGTGAACATGCGAGACTCTAGGGAAAAAAAATGACGGTTGTTGCAACTTTGTATGTCACATGGTATTTGGAAAGCAATTTTTGAAACCAAATTTTTTGGGAAAAAAACACTTTCTTGAGTAAAAAAATTAATTAAAAAAATAAAAACTGTAAAGTTAGCCCATTTTTTTTGTATAACGTGACAGAGGATGTTACACCAAGTAAATAGATACCTCACATATCACACTTTAAAATTGCGCACACAAGTGGAATGGCGCCAAACTTCCGTACTTAAAAATCTCCTTTAAGATTTTTACAGGTTAGAGTTAACCCTCATGCACAAGATTGGATTTTCCGCAGACAAAGCGTCAGACGTTTGTCCGAAGGGCATTGGCCAAGAACTTGTCTTGCATACAAACGGCACACAATTGTCAGCCAACAAACATAAATGTAGTGACGTACTATGTGGTTCTTCAGCTCTTTAGCGCCACCCTTTGGGCACCTTCTGCTAATGTTGTGTTTGGTGAGCATTGATTCCGAGCATGCATGTTTGTACTTTGGACTTTTGTCTGACGGATTTGTGTACACATGATTGGAAAATCTGACAACAGACCGTTGTCCGTGGAAAATTTATAAGCCTGCCATCCAACATTTGTCTGGAAAATCTGACAATTGTCCGATGGAGCGTACAAACAGTCGGATTTTAGGCCAACAGTCTGTCAACACACAATTCCGTCGGAAAATCCGATCGTGTGTACGAGGCTTTACAGAAGAGGTCTGGAGCTAGAATCATTGCTCTCATTCTAACGTTTGTGTGGTTTGAACGTCGTTTACATATGCAGACGCGACCTACGTATGTGTTCACTTCTGCGTGCAAGCAAGTGGGGCCGGGGGCGCTTTATTTTTTTTTTATTCTTTATTTTATTTTTACATTTTCTCTTAAAAAGTATATATTTTTTATAACTTTTATTCCTTTTACAAGAGATGTACATATCTAGCAATAGTGCATGACAGGTCCTCTTTATGGAGAGATTGGGGTCCATATGACCCCACATCTCTCCTCCAGGCTGAAAAGCCTGAGATCAAAAAAAAAAAAAAAAAACAATCTCAGGCTTTCCAGCTGAGTCCCTGGCATTGTTTACTTCTGCCGGCCCGGACGTGATGTGACATCATAACGTCGCACCCGGGTCTCCGAAAAATCGTAGAGACTGCCGGGTACCATCTGTGCCTCGGTTTTCTCGATGGCTACCTTCCAGCACTGGTGGATTCCTTCTCTGGCTCGTCGATCGGGTGAGCCGGTAGAAGCACCAGCGGTTGGCACTGCCTGTAAGAACGATAAACAGCCACAATGATTGTTCTTACGGTACAGGGAATCGCCAGCTGCAAAAAATACCTGAGTGATGCCTGTAACTGCAGGCATCATTCTGATATCCACAATGAAAGCCCAGGACGTCATATGACGTACTACGGTATGGAAATGGTTAAAAAGAGCCCACCAGAAAGCAATAGGTCAATCACGGACAGACTTGCTATATGGAAAAAAAAACTTTAAAATGTACTCTGACATAGTTCAATTTATTATGAGATAAACCCATCACCACTCACAAGTCCAGGATGTTCTTCAAAAATTCAGGTACTTGTTGAGTGGTGATGAGACCATGAGGCTGATATGTACAAGTGGAACACAGACAGCCAGGGACATTTAAATGCGGACTTTGTTTTGAATGTCCTTTTATTAAATGGAAATACTTTTGTAGCTAAGAATGATGTAGATTGTACCACAATTGGAATAGCCTACCTTATGGAATGCATCTGTGGTTCCTTCTATATAGGTAAGGCAAAATGTCCATTTCAAAAAAGGTTCCATGATCATATCTATTATGTCTCAAATTGGGAAAATGGTGTCTCCCATTGACAGACATGTGGGACTTTTTGATTGAGTTTATAAAGAGGAAAGAGGTGGGGTCTTCAATAAACGAGTCCTGCAGCGTGAAACCAAATGGATCCATAGCCTAAAAGCTACTGTACCACCAGGCCTAAATGACGTTATTAGTTTTAAGCCATTCCTTTAATTTTGCTTTGGCCATGCTGTTCTGTAGCATAAAATTATCTGCCCAAAAAATGACGTTAAATAAATAGAATATAAAAAACATATATGTCAAAATAATTCGTAGACCTTGTTTGGGTCACAGCTTGTCAAATTAAAACAAATGATATATACTAGGGTTGTCCCGATACCACTTTTTTAGGACCGAGTACAAGTACCGATACTTTTTTTCAAGTACTCGCCGATACCGATTACCGATACTTTTTTTTTAATGTCACGTGACAGTGGTTTTTTTTTTTTTGTTTTTTTTAACAGTGTTTTCTTTTTTTGGGGGGGGGGGGGGGGGGGTGAACGGTGTATGTGTGTGTTTTTTTTTTGGTGTTTTTTTTACAATTTTTATTTTTTACAATAATATTTTTTTTATTCTTTATATGTTTTTTGTTTTTTTTTTTTTTGTTTTTTTTAATCAGCCCTGTTGGGGGGCTTTGGTGAGATATCAGGGGTCTTAACAGACCTCTGATATCTCCCCCTTGAGACAAAGAAAGAGACCGAGGATAGAGATTCCCCAGTCCCTTTCTCTGCAGCCTCAGCTGCACTGAGAATGAATGGAGAGAAGACAGCGGCTCCTCTCCATTCATAAACTGACACATCGTAATCACAGGAGATTACAATGTTTCAGTTATGTGAATGGACAGAGTCAGCTGACTCTGTCCATTCACACAGCGGAGAGAGACAGCAGAACGGAGGGGACAGAGAAGGAGAGGGGAACGGAGGGGGACAGCGGAGAGACACAGGGAAGGAGAGGGGAACGGAGGGGACAGCGGAGAGACACAGTGTAGGAGAGGGGAACGGAGGGGACAGCGGAGAGACACAGGGAAGGAGAGAGGAATGGAGGGGGACAGCGGAGAGACACAGGGAAGGAGAGAGGAACGGAGGGGGACAGCGGAGAGACACAGGGAAGGAGAGAGGAACAGAGGGGGACAGCGGAGGGGGACAGAGGAACGGAGGGGGCATGGAGGAGGATGCAGTGACAGTCAGCGGTGAGCGATCACCGCTGTATGTCACTAAAGCTGCTGAAAGCCTCTGGGGGAGAATCTTGTAACTCCCCCATGCGCCGATCACAGCTGACTTCCAGGTATCGGCGGAAGCATCGGGAGCATTTGTCCGAGTACAAGTACTTGGGCAAATGCTCGGTATCGGTGCCGATACCGATACTAGTATTGGTATCGGGACAACCCTAATATATACTTTTTCTTTTGATAGAACCATGAACATGGATATGCTTATTTTGAATTCATGTATGTTTATAAAAAATATTTTTCAACTCAAGCCCACTTAAAGTGGATGTAAACCCTCACATATACCCAGTGAAGTGAACTGCCTCAGTTGATACACTGAGATTAAAGTGGATGTAAACCCCTAAAAAAAAAATTAATTAAAATTTGTACCTTGTAGAGTATAGGATTTAATTTAATCTGTGCCCAGTCTTGCCATGAAGGGTTAATCCAACTCTGAGCAATCCTCATCTCTTTTCAGTAAATAAAAACTGACACATGGAGAAATAGGAGTCAGTTCTTCCCCCTTGCTGTGACAGACAGATGATTTCCTTATCTCATGCAAGACCCTGAGAGAGGCATTCTGTGTACTTTATATCCCCCTCCTTTCTTCTCCAGCTCTCCCAGGATTGGCTGCTCCACACCTCAGCATGATTGGGCATGCTGAAGTCATGCGGTGCCTTTTCTGAGTTTTGACTGGATGTTTCTCATGATGGGGTGTGATCCACAGATCAGTGTGAGAGGAGAAAATGTATATATAGTGCACTGAACTCACAGGATGGGCAGCAGAGGACACACAGACAAATTATTTGATTTAGGGGAGCTGTATCTACTCAGAGATGGGCAGAGGAGTAGCTCCAGTGATTGGATTATTGTTATGGTGCAGTGTGTGTGTCTGAGGTCACCTGATCACAGTTGCAGCATTCATTTTGATCACAAGGATGTGTTATGTGGGGGAGGGGTGGATGTCTCACTTTTCATAGATTACACCCAGTAAGGCTGAATAGGCTCAAAGCTTACAGCCTACCAGTGTCACCTGACTGCTCCCACCAAGTTTTTACATCTGTCCCTGACTGCTCCCACCCAGTCCCTACCCATGTCACCCGACTGCTCCCACCAAGTCCCTACACAAGTCACCTGACTGCTCCCACCAAGTCCTTACATGAGTCACCTGACTGCTCCCACCAAGTCCCTACACAAGTCACCTGACTGACCCACTAAGTCCCTAACAGTGTCACCTGACTGCTCCCACCAAGTCCCTTCACAAGTCACATGACTGCTACCATTAAGTCCCTTTATGAGTCACCTGACTGCTCCCACCAAGTCTCAACACAAGTCACCTGACTGCTCCCACCAAGTACCTAACAGTGTCACCTAACTGCTCCCACCAAGTCCCTAACAGTGTCACCTGACTGCTCCCACCAAGTCCCTACTCGTATCACCTGACTGCTCCCACCAAGTCCCTAACAGTGTCACCTGACTGCTCCCACCAAATCCCTTCACGAGTCACGTGACTGCTCCCATCAAGTCCCTTTACGAGTCACCTGACTACTCCCACCAAATCCCAACACAAGTCACCTGACTGCTCCCACCAAGTCCCTAACAGTGTCACCTGACTGCTCCCACCAAATCCCTTCACGAGTCACATGACTGCTCCCATCAAGTCCCTTTACGAGTCACCTGACTACTCCCACCAAATCCCAACACAAGTCACCTGACTGCTCCCACCAAGTCCCTAACAGTGTCACCTAACTGCTACCACCAAGTCGCTAACAGTGTCACCTGACTGCTCCCACCAAGTCCCTAACAGTGTCACCTGACTGCTCCCACCATGTCCCTACACAAGTCACCAGACTGCTCCCACCAAGTCCCTACAGTGTCACCTGACTGCTCCCACCCAGTCCCTAACGGTGTCACCTGACTGCTCCCGCCAAGTCCCTAACAGTGTCACCTGACTGCTCCCACCAAGTCCCTAACAGTGTCACCTGACTGCTCCCACCAAGTCCCTTCACGAGTCACATGACTGCTCCAATCAAGTCCTTTTACGAGTCACCTGACTGCTCCCACCAAGTCCCAACACAAGTCACCTGACTGCTCCCACCAAGGCCCAAACAGTGTCACTTAACTGCTCCCACCAAGTCCCTAACAGTATCACCTGACTGCTCCCACCAAGTCCTTAACAGTGTCACCTGACTGCTCCCACCAAGTCCCTAACAGTGTCATCTAACTGCTCCCACCATGTCCTTACACGAGTCACCTGACTGCTCCCACCAAGTCCCTACAGTGTTACTTGACTGCTCCCACCAAGTCCCTAACAGTGTCACCTGACTGCTCCCACCCAAGTCCCTAACAGTGTCACCTGACTACTCCCACCAAGTCCCTATTCGTATCACCTGACTGCTCCCACCAAGTCCCTACACGAATCACGTGACTGCTCCAACCAAGTCCTTACATGAGTCACCTGACTGCTCCCACCAAGTCCCTACATGAGTCATCTGACTGCTCCCACCAAGTCCCTACACGGGTCACCTGACTGCTCCCACCAAGTCCTTACCCGTGTCACCTGACTGCTCACGCCAAGTCTATATTTTCTTGTACAAACATCATTAAAGTCCTACTCGTATCACCTGACTGCTCCCACCAAGTCCCTAACAGTGTCACCTGACTGCTCCCACCAAGTCCCTTCACGGGTCACATGACTGCTCCCATCAAGTCCCTTTACAAGTCTCCTGACTGCTCCCACCAAGTCCCAACACAAGTCACCTGGCTGCTCCCACCAAGTCCCTAACAGTGTCACCTAACTGCTCCCACCAAGTCGCTAACAATGTCACCTGACTGCTCCCACCAAGTCCTTAACAGTGTCACCTGACTGCTCCCACCAAGTCCCTAAAAGTGTCATCTGACTGCTCCCACCATGTCCCTACACGAGTCACCTGACTGCTCCCACCAAGTCCCTAACAGTGTCACCTGACTGCTCCCACCAAGTCCCTAACTGTGTCACCTGACTGCTCCCACCCAGTCCCTAACAGTGTCACCTGACTGCTCCCGCCAAGTCCCTAGCAGTGTCACCTGACTGCTCCCACCAAGTCCCTACTCGTATCACCTGACTGCTCCCACCAAGTCCCTAACAGTGTCACCTGACTGCTCCCACCAAGTCCCTTCACAAGTCACATGACTGCTCCAATCAAGTCCCTTTACGAGTCACCTGACTGCTCCCACCAAGTCCCAACACAAGTCACCTGACTGCTCCCACCAAGTCCCTAACAGTGTCACTTAACTGCTCCCACCAAGTCCCTACTCGTATCACCTGACTGCTCCCACCAAGTCCTTAACAGTGTCACCTGACTGCTCCCACCAAGTCCCTTCACGAGTCACATGACTGCTCCAATCAAGTCCCTAACAGTGTCACTTAACTGCTCCCACCAAGTCCCTAACAGTATCACCTGACTGCTCCCACCAAGTCCTTAACAGTGTCACCTGACTGCTCCCACCAAGTCCCTAACAGTGTCACCTAACTGCTCCCACCATGTCCTTACATGAGTCACCTGACTGCTCCCACTAAGTCCCTACAGTGTCACTTGACTGCTCCTACCAAGTCCCTAACAGTGTCACCTGACTGCTCCCACCCAAGTCCCTAACAGTGTCACCTGACTACTCCCACCAAGTCCCTACTCGTATCACCTGACTGCTCCCACCAAGTCCCTACACGAGTCACCTGACTGCTCCAACCAAGTCCCTACATGAGTCACCTGACTGCTCCCACCAAGTCCCTACATGAGTCATCTGACTGCTCCCACCAAGTCCCTACACGGGTCACCTGACTGCTCCCACCAAGTCCCTAACAGTGTCACCTGACTGCTCCCACCCAAGTCCCTAACAGTGTCACCTGACTACTCCCACCAAGTCCCTACTCATATCACCTGACTGCTCCCACCAAGTCCCTACACGAGTCACCTGACTGCTCCAACCAAGTCCCTACATGAGTCACCTGACTGCTCCCACCAAGTCCCTACATGAGTCATCTGACTGCTCCCACCAAGTCCCTACACGGGTCACCTGACTGCTCCCACCAAGTCCTTACCCATGTCACCTGACTGCTCATGCCAAGTCTATATTTTCTTGTAAAAACATCATTAAATTCCTCCTCCCCAGCCTGCACCACAATGTCTCTTCCCATCCCCACCTTTTGCCCAAATCATAGCTGTCTAAATATGACCCAAATATCTCCATCCTGTCATATCCATCCATCCATCCATCCTATCATATCCCATATCCATCCATCCACATGATACAGAAGTTGATCATAGACTCTGCTTACATGATAAAGGAGTTGATCAGAGAGTGTGTGGACATGATACAGGAGTTGATCAGAGAGTGTGCTTACATGATACAGGAGTTGGTCAGAGAGTGTGCTTACATGAAACAGGAGTTGGTCAGAGAGCGTGCGGACATGATACAGGAGTTGGTCGGAGAGTGTGTGTACACGATATAGGAGTTGGTCAGAGAGCGTGCGGACATGATAGAGGAGTTAGTCAGAGAGCGTGCGAACATGATACAGGAGTTGGTCAAAGAGTGTGCGGACATGACACAGCCACTGCGAAATGTGGGTGTGGCTTAAATTGTGTAGTGGTACCCCCATAGAGGCTGCTGAGTATATTGGTCCGTCTGTTACCCTGCCCAGCCAGGCACACGTTTTTTCATTCCTCAGAGACAATAAAGCAGTCCTTGCATTTTGTTTTTGTTTGTTTTATTGAGGGAATATTAACCACCTCAATACAGGGCACTTACACCCCCTTCCTGCCCAAGCCATTTTTCAGTTTTCAGCGCTGTCGCACTTTGAATGACAATTGCGCGGTCATGTTACACTGCACCTTAATTAAATTTTTATCATTTTTTTCCCCACAAATAGAGCTTTCTTTTGGTGGTATTTGATCACCTCTGCGGTTTTTATTTATTGCGCTATAAACAAAAGAAGAGCGACAATTTTGAAAAAACACAATATTTTTTACTTTTTGCTATAATAAATATCCAATTTTTTTTTTTTTTTTTTTAACAAATTTTTTCCTCAGATTAGGCCGATACGTATTCTTCTACATATTTTTGGTAAAAAAAAATTGCGGATAGATTTATAGCATTTTTATTATTTATTTATTTTTTACTAGTAATGGCGGCGATCTGCAATTTTTATTGTGACTACGATATTGCGGCGGACACATCGGACACTTTTGACACATTTTTGGGACCATTCACATTTATACAGCGATCAATGCTATAAAATTGCATTGATTACTGTGTAAATGTGACTGGCAAGGAAGGGGTTAACACTAGGGGGCGCTTGAGGGGTTAATGTATGACCTAAGGAGGTGATTCTAACTGTGGGGGGAGGGGACTGACTGGGGGAGGTGACCGATCGCTGTCCCTATGTACAAGGGACACGCCATCGGTCTCCTCTCCTCTCTGACAGGACGTGGATCTGTGTTTACATGCACAGATCCACGCTCCTGCTCTGTTACCCGGCAATCGCGGGTGCCCGGCGGACATCGCGGCCGCCGGGCACGCGCACCGGGTCCCGAGTGACGCAGCGGCGCGCGCGCGCCTCCTAGTGGCTCGGGAGGGCGAGGACGTCATATGACGTCCTCCCAGAACAACAGAAGCCTCGTCCAGCCGTCATATGACGGTGGGCGGTGGCTTAGCGGTTAAACTTGGATAGGGATGGGGACTCATGAGATGCCCAGGTGATCAAACATTGGAACTTGGGACTCTGTATATATCCTGTATATACATCACTCCATTTATCCTCCTGCACATCGCTTCCTCTCTTTTGTTCTCCAGACTAGCTAACACTTTAGGCCCAGCCAGGCCTAAAGCAAATGCCCTTTATAGGCAGGCACCGCAGGCCCCTATGGTGTAGCAAAAAGAAAAGAGTAAGTTCTCGTACTAGCTGTCCCACATGCGGCTACTGATCCCAGTCAACCCTCTTCAGGCCCTCCCGGCCCTCCTGGCTGCAGCTGCCCAACTCCACTGCCCACGACACCACAGTCCTCTCCTCTGGTTCTGCACCCATCTCCGACTGCAGTGCCAGTGCTTTCAGGTGTTCCTCTCCAGTCCTCCCCGCTGTGCATGCCACTCACCAGCCCTCTTGGCTGCAACCGATTGTTCATCTCCCTGGAGACTTACCCGGCAGTACTCTCTCCCTCTGTCCTCTCTTGCTCCTCCTGTGCCTCCTGTCCAGGAAACCTCCACGTTTTCTTGGAGAGCCCTATCCACACCCGAGCCCAGGCCCAAGGTCACCCCCCCGACTGGGGAGCTCCCTTCAAGGCCCCAGCAGCCTTAGTACTCCATCTCCAACTCTTCCACCTGACAACTTCTCCCAAACAGGGCTGACCCTGGGTATTTGAGGAGGCCTGCCCCCTGCCAATTCCAAGTTGGGGATTGATCAGGGCTCCTCAGAATACCCCAGGCAGCTCCACCTCCCCTCTCTTCCTCTCTTTCCAGAACCTTCTAGAGAGCTCTGGAAAGAAGAAGGAGGTCTTGGTGATGCTGCCTGTGAGTCACCCAGCTTCTACCCTGAGCCACTCCCAGTCCAAATCAAGCAAAAACACAGGCCTGGCTGCCAGCAAGGCCGGCCTAAAATTTACCTACACAAACAACTCTCACTGTAGCACCTACACCACTAGAGGGTGCTACAATTTGCATAAAATATTGGGCGTTGGCTTAAAGGGGTGTGGTTTAATACAGTCTGAGATGACTTACATAGTGCAGAATGTGGTAATGTTAAATAGGGAATGTACAGTGCAGAGTGGACGGCAATCCTGCTCACAAATAATATCTCGGGTCAGGCAACCTCCTTCGACTATCTCCTGGTCCTCTCACCGAGATAGAGTAACTGCGGGTATTTTGTCCAGCCTTTACCACTAATACTCTGTCTTTGTGAATCGCTCTTCCAAGCTTCCACTCCCGATGAATATCCTTGAACCGGACCCAAACCTCACTGTCAGGTGTCCTCTTGGCTTGGGAACATGAAGATAGTCCCACACAAGTTCATCCTCCCATGTCTCCCGGGAACTCTCCACAATGTCCATAATTTGTTCTGGGACATAGGGGTATTCAAAGCCCCATTCTTGAGCTACCTTTCGCTGAACCTCTCTCTGGAATCTAGAGAGTCTAGGCAAATCTTTACAAAATCCTAAACCCAGCACAATCTGCGCTATCTCCCTTCCCCTATATTGATAATAAAATCAATGACTGTGAACAAACAATTATAGACATAAAGTGCTGCAACCCAAAAAAAGAACTTGAATATCTAGTTCTGTGCCATATATAATAAATAAATTCAGGTGCGCTCAGGCCCGGATTTACTCCCTTTGCCGCCCCAAGGCCGGGCCCTTCAATGCCGCCCCCCCCACACACACACACACACCCACACACACCACCAGAAAGAGCCCCCAGACATAATACGGTCAAAGACTGCTGACATGATACAAGAGATGGTCAGAGACTGCAATCATAGTAAAGGAGATGGTCAGAGACGGCAGACATGATACAGCAGATGGTCAGAGACTGCAGTTCCTATGGACATTAGTAGATAATGGCCGATCGGCCCTCTCACCTGACCCAGCGATACAGCAATGCTTCCCCTGATCAGGAGTCGGCTCACTCTGAATTGCCGTGGCGACTCCGTTGGGTAGCACCCAGATCTGTATTCCTGCAATTACTCCAGTCCTTTCTCCGCCAGGGATGGCGCCAGGCTGTGTGGCTTTCCCTCTGGTGGTGCAGGGCAGCGGGGTTCTCTCTCTCATGGTGTTCCCTCAGCACTGCCCTCTCCCTCTGGAGCCCTGGGTGTACTTTCCTGGGTGTAGACCCCCCCAGGACAAACCACCCCCTTCCATTAGTACAGACCCTCCCCCCAGGACAAACCCCCCACCATTAGTACAGACCCCCCCCCAGGACAAACCCCCCTCCCTTCATTAGTACAGACCCCCCCAGGACAAACCCCCCTCCCTTAGTACAGACCCCCCCAGGACAAACCCACCCCCCTCCCTTAGTAGAGACCCCCCCAGGACAAACCCACCTCCCTTCATTAGTACAGACCCCCCCAGGACAAACCCACCTCCCTTCATTAGTACAGATCCCCCAGGACAAACCCACCTCCCTTCATTAGTACAAACCCCCCCCCAGGACAAACGCCCCTCTATTAGTACAAACCCCCCAGGACAACCCCCCTCCATTAGTACAAACCCCCCCAGGTCTACCCCCCTCCATTAGTACAAACCCTCCCAGGACAAACCACCTCTCCCTTCATTAGTACAGACCCCCCAGGACAAACCACCCCTCCCTTCATTAGTACAGACCCCCCAGGACAAACCCCCCTCCAATAGTACAAACCCCCCCAGGAAAACCCCCTCTCCATTAGTACAAACCCCCCCAGGTCAACCCCCACCCCCTCCATTAGCACAGACCCCCCAAGGACAAACCGCCCCTCCTTTCATTAGTACAGACCCCCCCAGGACAAACCCCCCCCCTTCATAAGTACAAACCCCCCAGGACACCCCCCCTCCATTAGTACAAACCCCCCAGGACAACCCCCCCTCCATTAGTACAAACCCCCCAGGACAACCCCCCTCCATTAGTACAAACCCCCCAGGACAACCCCCCCTTCACTAGTACAGACATCCCAGGACAACTCCCCCTCCATTAGTACAAACCCCCAGGACAACCCCCCTCCATTAGTACAAACCCCCCAGGACAACCCCCCTCCATTAGTACAAACCCCCCCTTCACTAGTACAGACATCCCAGGACAACCCCCCCTCCATTAGTACAGACCCCCACCAGGACAAACCCCCCCTTCACTAGTACAGACATCCCAGGACAACCCCCCTCCATTAGTACAACCCCCCAGGACAAACCCCCCCTTCACTAGTACAGACATCCCAGGACAACCCCCCCTCCATTAGTACAGACCCCCCAGGACAACCTCCCCTCCAAGTGTGTACAACAGAACAGATGGAGACAGGCACAGGCTTGGGCGGGAGTGAGAGACAGAGGAGAACACGCCCCCCCCGCCGCACAGAGACCAGCCGCTCCGATCTTCGGCGGCTGCTCTCCTTCTCTGACAGGAGGAGGGAGGGGGGACGGGCTTGAGCAGCGAAAAACACAGCGGTGGCGGCGGTGACCTGCGGAGGGAGCCGCCTCAGTCTGGACACAGAGAGGAGGAGGAGGGAGAGGAGCACTCTAGCGCTTCAGCGCCCCCACCTCTCTGGCGCCCGGGTGCACTGCATGCTGATGTTAGTGTGGGGGGCGGCGCCGCCCCTGTACCACTGCCGCCCCGAGGCCTGGCCTCGGTGGCCTTGTGGGAAATCCGGTCCTGGGTGCTCTACTGGTGTCTTGATGATTAATGTGAGTCTTCAACTCAAGCCTTTTTAAAACATTACTAAAGTGACAGAAAATAAATACATATTACATAAGTGAATTCCCAAAAGAAATAAAAAAATAAATAAATAGCAATTTGTTAAATGGTGTATCAAACACAAATATGTATCAAAAATTATGTATCAAAAATGAACTAAAAAAAATATATACTGATAAATAATAAATAAAAGTCCTTCTTTGTGTTAGTCGGATGGCTAATCCTTTCAGCCTGGTTTCACACTTGTGCGGTGTGAATTGAAGCTCAGGTTTCACTGGGGAGATAACAATCTCCTGTTCAACGGATTCATTGCGTTTTTGCTCAGGATTAGAGAGCAGGGAGAGGGGGAGGGAGGGGGGGGGGAGAGGGGGAGGTGTAGTGAGGAGAAAGAGAAAATCCTTGTTCAGAACGCAATGCATCTGCGAATCAGATGCGTTCCCATAGGAGATAATAGGCTTGTAGTTCGCACCGCAATGCCCAAAAAACGCACACGTTTTTTGTGCAATGCGCAGTGCGAATGCAACGCACATATGTGAACCAGATGCATTCATATGAATGTATTTTAAAATGTCCTGCGAATTAGATGCGGTGTAAGCCGCATCTAATTCGCATAGGTGTGAACCCGGGCTCAGTGGCTGAACTTGCTGACAAGGTGATATAAGCTGGCAAATCAGTAACATAAGGGGGGGCCGCTTACCAGAAAAGTTGGACCCCTATTACGGGGGGTCTTTGGAGCCTTACAGGTGCCAAATTTCAGGCAGGAATGGCTGCTTGCCGGCTTCAGATCCGCCTAAGCTTGTTACTGAGCACAGGGATGTTCTCACCTCAACCGATGTTATTGTGTATTGTCAGGTGTCTCCAGGGTTTTGCTGATGTCGGGGCTCAAACAGCTGATTGCATCTGCGGTTAGGAATCCGCCCCACTTTCCTCACGAACACTGACACTGGAGTATCGTATCTCAAACTTTGCTTCTGTGTGATCACTCGTTACCAAGTTGAAAGGAGGATAGAAAAAACTTCCATAGTGAAGTACATAAAAGTTCTTTATTAAAACTCATGGATGACTGACATCAAGATGGGAGCAGAAAATTGCAAAACGGACAGCTTGGCTGCTGCAAGGCTTACCCAGCTGGTGTGTGGTGACGTCAGGTCCCGTAGCTCCGTCCAACGCGGCGTTTCTCCATAAGACGCTTCGACGGGTCTCCTTTCTTGCGGCAGACAAAGTCCCGTTGCAACATTAGCAGCACAGTATTTGACCTCTATTTGACCTTGAACAGGTCCCAATCGTGTTAACTGGATACCGCAATGTCCGCACTGAGCCCAGGCGGTGACTCCAACTGTAGGCCTCCGACATCCAGGACACAGCATACAGAGCCTCTCTACTCTGTCAATCACTCCCAACGCCAGTCCTCCGGTTAGCTCCAACCGAACACCGGTGTCAATCAAAACCCAGTCCTGCAAATCAGATAGCCGCTGCATGGCAAGTGTACTCCCAACACCTTCCGCCATGTTCCTCCGTCTGTCTCACTCTGGCGCGTGGCACGCTGAACATCAAGAAACTTTTCCTCTGGGGTGTGGCTCCACCCCCCACTAGTTGGTTCAGCGCGCGAGGAACTGTAGCTGTACATTTTCAAAGTCCTCCCCAGCGACCCCCGATGGTAGGTACTGTTGTACTGCAGGCTATCTTGACAACAGTCACAAAAATGCAGGTTTTCATTGCTATGGGAGATAGTTAGCGGCAAACGTGAAACAGATATCCCGGACGACTCCCCCACATGTAGCACGTACCCCCAAAGGAGCCGCTGAATATTTGTTATATCCGTAATTCACGTTTACCACTCAACCCTCGCAGCCCATAGATTTAAAAGTCACAGTCCTTAATGCTTTTTCTTAATGCTTTATTCATCAACATAAACTGGGATGGGAGAAGGACTTTCTTTGAGATGATCTTTGGTTGATTTCTGATCTTTTCCTTTGCTTCACTTGCAAAGACTCATAGCATTGAGGGTGATAGTGATTCAAAACTGGATGATTACTTTATCAGGGAAGATGGAAGTAGATTTTTGATAGAGAGTAAATGATAAAGAGTCACTCTGAATTACCTCTCCCGCTTGACTGATTGGAATCCGGGGCAATGCTGAACCCAAAGTCACAGGCCACAACCACCTGTCTTGCTGACTTGCGTACCAACATCCCTCAGCCTCTGGACAGTACCCCTCCCTTGGGCTTTTCACTCACTTGATCAATAGCCCGTGTGTCGCTCTTAAGCGATCGATCACCCAGTTTCCTTCCAATGATTCTTAGTTCCTCTTTTCCTTTGTGGCCTGCTCCCCTCCACGCAGGGGCGGCCAACAACATCAGTGACTACATGCTGTAAGATGTCGTCAGTTCCTCCATGAGGATCGATTCTTCACCCTTCTCGCAAAGGTGAAGCTCAGTTGGCTCCCCAGAGGGGAAGCCCTCCACCTCCCCCTCCGGGAACCAGACTGGCTCTCTCCCTCTTCAGAGCAGGACTGGACACAAACTCTCTCGGACACCACGTGACCCCACTTTTATATGAGAGTCCCGGGCATAACCAAGCAAATCAATGATTGGTCAAGACTATCACATAAACTACCTACCACTCAAATGGAAATTGACAACAACCGGCCTGCTGTAATAGCACAAGCCTGTCTAAATTTACCTGACATAGAAAGCTAGCAAAAAGGGTCATCTACCTAAAAGTAGGTGCCCGCTACAGAAATATTCAGTTAAATGTTCAGTTATCTCTGGAGAGTATGAAGGATGTTGTAAAATATAGTTATTTGCTCTCCAGAGAAAGGTGTTTTTTTTTATTTGACGTGTCAGATATAGAGATTGTGATAGGGGCATAGTCCGACCAAGTCGTGGTGTGGATTGTAGATGCGCTTATTTTCTGGAGTAACCATTTATCTGTGAGGAAGAGATCTATCCGTGAATAGGTCTTATGCATAGGAGAAAAGTATGTGTAGTCTCTCTCTTTGCCATTGTGACAGCGCCATGTATCATATAGTTCATGGGTGGCGATAAATCTTTTCAGGGGGGATTCCCTGCGCTTTGTTGCTGTGGTGGAGTCTAGGTGTACCTCTGGTACAAGGTTGAAGTCCTCACAGACGATAAAGTGACCTTGTTTAAGGGTTTGAACAGTTTGCATTATCTTTCTGAGAAATCGCATTTGTTTGGCGTTTGGAGTGTATAAATTAACTATTGTGTAGTCGGTTTTGTTGATGGAACATACAAGAATAATAAATTGACCTTCAGGATCTAATACAATTTGCTTCATGTGGAAGGAGACTGAGTCTTTCACTGCTATTAAAACTCCTCTCTTTTTTGCAGAGAAAGGGGCTGAGTAGACATGGGGAAATTGCTTGTGAGGATAAAGGGGTACAGCGGTAGATAAGAAATGCATCTCTTGCATGCACAGGATGTCGCATTTTAAGTCTAGGGCTGTTTTCCAAAGGGAGTGTCTTTTTGCCGGGTGATTAAGCCCATTTGCATCGAGGGATAATACTGTGATTGGCATGACTGTTGGTGCGGGGTGTGTCGGCTAAGCACAATAAAAAAACACTCACAGTTGGATGTCAATGGCGGCATCCAAGGACTAAGATGCTGGTGTTTGTCGTAGGTTGTAGTCTCCGATGGTCATGTTGCACGTTTGAGGATTCACTAGAAGTTCAGAGCAGTGGTTGCAATACAGCAATGATAACCAAGAAAAAAAACAAAACAAAAAACTGGACAATGAGAAAAATAAGCAAGAAAAGGAAAAATTGGAACTTGTAGAATATTGATTAGGGTGGGGTTGCCACCTGGTAGAACAATGTGTGGAGAAGTGAAGATTGAGAATCGCCTACTCCACTCTGGGGGGTAACAACTGTCAATTATCAACTAGTTGAATGAGAACTGAAGGCTATTAGCCAGGAAGAGGATCCGTTTCGTGGATGTGTAGGCCCAATAGGATGTATGGTTGCATGTCGGATCAGGCGTCCCTTTTTCCATGTGTGCAGCGTGGGGCATGCAGGCCATGTTGTTTCAACATCGGGTTAGGTTCCCTTGGGGGATCAAGAATAAAGTGTGAAGCAGTTGCATGCCTTTGTTTAGGCTTTTGACCATGTGTGAGGTGCCATTTCACGTTATAAGCAGTGTTGCCAGGTAATGCCATTTGAATTGAATCTTGTGGTTATGAAGGCCTTTAGTGATCGGGTTGAGTTGTCTTCTCAATTGTAATGTGTATTTGGAAAGATCCAGGAATAGTAGTACACTTTCATATGGTCCAGGGAGCGGTGAGCTGGTCCTGGCCGCCGTAAGTAGTTTTCCTTTTATGTGGAAGAAGTGCACCCTCATTAGTACATCTCTAGGGACAGAGGCTGCTAGGTGAGAGGGTTTAGCAATTCTGTGGATACGATCGACTATTAGATCCCTGGGCGAAGCGTCTGGGAGGATCGCGTGCATGAGCTCTTTGGCATAGTTAGAGGGGTCTGCTGGCAGGATAGATTCTGGAACTCCTCTGAGCTTTATATTGTTTCTCCTGGATCTATCTTCTAAATCTGCCAATTAAGCCCTTACCCAGAATTGCTCTTCTTTCATTTCCTCATGTGCATCAATTATGCCATTAACAGTAGTGGTGCATTCCTCCATACTGTTTTCTAAGTGGGATACTCTGTTATCCATTGCATGCATTTCTGTGGATAACTTAGTGAATAGTGAGGATACATCATTTATTAGTGAGGACTGGAGCAAAAGCAGCATGTCCTTTAGAGTGGTGTCGAGTACCGGTCGCCTGAAGGAAGGCCATGGACGTTAGTAAGGCCTGGTTGGCTTGGAAGTGGTGAAAAGCCTGGGCCTCAATTTGTGCTAGCAGCGGCGGCGGATCCATCCCCATTCGGGCTTTTGCCGGGCTGCCTGTGATGGGGTTGTCTCCCTGTCCATGGTTAGGGGACTGGGGTGTGGGGTTCTCAGTCTCCCTGTATTCCGTCAGGGAGATCCGCGTAAGCCTCTCGTGGGTCAGTCGCAGCCGCGCCGGCGCCATTTTGGCTCTGACTGACCTTAGGAGGGAGCTTTGTGAGGAAGGCCGTCATCTTCTGTGGCTGGTATTCAGTCATTCTCTTGCCGGACATGGCTGAGTGCAGCATCCGGATGTTCAGGAGGCAGGTTGGCTGTGAATTGTCCTTGAGAGTGGGCCTGTGGATCTCCGTTCCTCTTCCCTGGTTGACGAGCTCTCGGTTCGGTCTAGGCAGCCATCACCGGCGCTGGCAGACCACGCCCCTGTCTCTTGTATTTATTGATGATGTGACTGCTGACAAAAGCAGCAAGATGAATTCTGAAGTGTTTCAGGCAATATTAGCTGCTCATATTCAGCAAAATGCTTCAGAACTCATTGGACAGCGCTTCACAGTGCAGAGGGACAATGACCCGAAGCATACTGCGAAAGCAACAAAGAGTTTTTTAAGGGAAAGAAGTGGAATGTTATGCAATGGCCAAGTCAATCACCTGACATGAATCCGATTGAGCATGCATTTCACTTGCTGAAGACAAAACTGAAGGGAAAATGCCCCAAGAACAAGCAGGAACTGAAGACAGTTGCAGTAGAGGCCTGGCAGAGCCTCACCAGGGATGAAACCCAGCGTCTGGTGATGTCTATGCGTTCCAGACTTCAGGCTGTAATTAACTGCAAATGATCAATTTTTAAAAAGTGAAAGTTTGATGGATGATTGTTAATCTGTCCCATTACTTTTGGTCCCTTAAAAAGTGGGAGGCACATATACAAACTGTTGCAATTCCTATACCGTTACCTGATTTGGATGTAAATACCCTCAAATTAAAGATGAAAGTCTGCAGTTAAAGCACATCTTGTTTGTTTCATTTCAAATTCATTGTGGTGGTGTATAGACCCAAAAAGATTAGAATTGTGTCGATGTCCCAATATTTATGGACCTGACTGTGTGTGTGTGTGTGTGTGTATGTATGTATATGTATGTATGTATATGTATATATATATATATATATATATATATATATATATATATACACATGTGTATGTAGCGCTGGGATTTTTGCTATCTAATGCTATGCAATAATGTAATGCTATTAGATTAGTGTTTGGCTCCCTCTAGTGGCCATAGCCATCTCTGTGATAAAGAACTTTGTTTTGCATCTGTGTATGCAGAAAGTGATTTACAGTTTATATGGAAAGATTCACTTACCCACACTGCCTCACTTACCTACCCAAAAGGCCAAGTGAAAGAAATGCATGCTGGGTAAGGAAATAAAAGGCCCAGCGCGGCCATGCTTTTTTCTTCTTCCTGCCTGCAGGGACCTGTGGGGGTGTGTCCAGAGGAGCGCGGCATGCTTGGCGCGGAACGGAGCTGAAGCCACCGGAGAGATCCAAACCACAGTGTGCTGGACAAACAGCGTGATCGGAGGATCGTGAACACCTGACGGAACCAACCGAGGTTTTCTTGTCACCTGGCGGAGCAGCACAGCATGACAGTGCTGGCTGGAAGCGGGACTGAGATCACAGGAGTGGAGTAATCTACCTGTCCAGGCCTGGTGTGGTGAGAGGGCTGTTGCCCAAGATTTATATAACATTTAACCACACGGTGTAGATTACTTCAGTGTTGCTGAGACCTGCAGTTCCACGGAACCAGGCCTCAAAGCCTGTACTCCACTAGACAGTGACTGACGGTCCAGTTGCATTCTCACAGAAGGAAGTTAGAGTGTGTCTCATAATTGAAGTTCACCGTTATCTATCACGTTATATTACTTTGTCATCTGCTAACTCACTGGAATACAAATACTGCAGTATAATAGCTAGCTGACGAAAGAAGACAAGAGACTATGCCATTAACTGTAAGGCCTTGTGTTTCCGATACATGCAAAGGACTGCATTACACCAAAGGGGGAGCTCTTGAGCAATTATACCGTGTTGTATTGTTTACTAACACTGCATAGCGTGCTGCGGGTTTAGTGTGACTGCGCGGTCGTACTGGAAGTGGGAAAAGTGCCCAGTGTCAAGGTCTTACCACACTGAGCATCAGTCCCACTTGGAGACGCGCCCGCCTGTATCGTTTAAGTAATCTTTGAGTGACAATAATTTACATACACCTAGTCTATCATTGTTCAAATCTGTGCACAAAAATTGTTGTAATTACTGTCTTAGACCAGCCTTCAGTAAATTTACAGTCTGGTTAAAATATAACTGGTGTGAGACTTTGTTTTATTCCCATAGCAGGTAGAGCAACAGACACCCAGGTAACGGGAGAGGTACAACATATTTATATGGTTATTTTTGGGTTATATCCTTGTTATTGGGCTTTATATCAACACTGTTACACAGCTGTGTCAAGTGGGTTGAGCAAATTCATTGGGGGTGGAAGAGCAGAGTACAGGCCCGATCAATTACCAGCAGCTCCTTAGGGGGTAAGTGCTACACGTGGGGGCTCGTCTGGGATCTTAACTGTCACTCTGCAATCAAGCCCACCCTCCAGGCACCAGTATGGACCCCCTCACGGTGACGCAGTGGTGCAAAGCAGAAGGCACCCACTCAGAAGCGAGCGTGGCGATTGAGCTCTGGGGAGATGTTTGGGAGGAAGAACAAATCAGCCAAGTTGTGAAGGCACTGTCCCCAGATAGAAAGGCATGGGTGGTTGCCGTCAGACCAGATCATGGGACCTCTCGCACTTATGCACTGTTGGAATGGAGAAAGGGGGTCCCTGAAAACTTCAAAGGCTCAAGTGTGAAACTAGCTGACAAGACCAAGTTTTACTTGACACACCCAGAGGGACCAGGTGAAAGCCTTACCAGCTCCACACAGGTGAATTCAGCCAAAGCAAAAGTTCCTTCTCCAGGTGAACCAGAGTTCTTTACAGCCCTAGGGAACTTTGTGTCCAAATATCAGAAGGGCAACCTAACATACCCTGGAACTGGGTATCAGAAACTCAGCGCCTTCTCTGGAAGACGGCACAGAGCTCCAGAGGAAGACAACTTTGAAGAATGGCTGGAGCAGACCACACAAGCCTTGGATGAATGGGACATCCCTGAGACGCACAAGAAACAGCGGATCGCAGAGAGCTTAAAAGGGCCTGCCTCAGAAGCAATCCGAAATTTGAAGCTCAGCAAAGCGAAACTGTATGGCTCAGGACTACTTGGATAATCTGCAAGATGTGTTTGGGCGAACAGAGAAAGTTACAGATCTGATTTATCAATTGGAGCACACTTACAGAGATGAGGGAGAGAAGCTATCAGAGTACATGAGGCGTTTGGACAAGATTATACACCAGATCTTGCTGAAAAAGGGTTTAGACCCTCGGAAGGTGGATGAAGTCTGGGCTAAGCAAGTCCTAAGGGGTGCTCAGGCTTTGGACCCTATGACTCTCCTATTGAGAACTCGGCAAGATGGTGGCATCCTGAAATATCCAGACCTAATCTGAATTGTAAGGGAAGAGGAGGCCATACTTGAGAGCAAAAAGAAGAAAAGCCAGAAGACAAGATCTGTAGTTGAAGTCAGGATGGCTAGTGTAGCTGATGGCGACCCTCAGATTGAGCTTCTCAAAACCCAAGTGGCACAACTAATAGAGATGATGGCTCTGTTGACCGCCAGGCCCACTATTCCACCCGAAGAGAGAGTTCCAATACCCAAGAAGTTGTTAAGCTCTACAGTTGCAGAAAACCAGGAAACCTGTTTTAACTGCAGAGGAGTTGGACATTATCAATGAGTGTGCCCAAGTCCAAAGCCAGGGACACTGCACCAAAAGCCGGCGGGAAACTTCAGAGGGCCCCGGTGAAGGAGTCAACCGGGTGCCCTATTACATCAGCAAGCTCCAAAGATCCCAACGATACCAAGAAACTGCAGCAAGATTTCAAACACTCACGCAAGGCCTCAGTTGTTGCCTCCAAGAGACTCAGTGCCTCGCTCCCTTTAATTCAGACTACCCGGCATCAGGAAATTAGTGCACACTGGACCCCCAAAGCCAAACAGAAACAAAAGCCAGATCAGAATATTCGCAAGAGAAGAGCCAAGATACGACTCACAGAACAGGCCAAACCTGCATCGTCTCATAAGTTCCCTTCCAAGCTAGTGGGACCTTCCCCAGTTGTCCCCATCCAGATAGAGGAGATCTATACCAAGGCTCTTTTGGATACTGGAGCTCAAGTGACTCTCCTCTACAGGGATTTCTATGATAAGCACCTCAAACACTTGCCGCTACAGAAGTTAGAAGAATTGGAGATCTGGGGCCTAGGGACCCAGAACTTCCCCTATGACGGCTACCTACCAATCAAGCTGGCCTTTGACCCCTCAGTTTCAGGAGAGGCAGAGACCTTTGATACCCTGGCAGTGGCCTGTCCTCATCCTCCAGGGGCTGGAAGAAGTTCCCTCATCATAGGGACTAATACTGATCTGGTGAGGAGGCTGCTAGTACCTCTCATTCGAGGTCAGAACACTTCAAAGCATAGTGTGCACCCGGTCCTGCGATCAGTCTATCAGCACTTGGTGCAGGAAGAAAAGGCCCCAGCAGAAGGAGTGGGAAAAATCTGGCGGTTGGACTGGAACGAGAAGACATTACAGCCCAGTGAGGTTGTCCGTTTGAGAGCGTCTGTCAAGCTGAATTGGAAACAGCCAAGCCCTTTCATTGTCCTTGAAGCGGACAGTCAGAAGGAAGACAGAGGTTTGGAGATAACCCCAGAAGTGATCTCGACCAGGGCATTACAGAGAAGTCACGGGAAGGTCTCAGTCAGTGTTTGTAACAAAACAGCCTCCCCGATGAAGATGCCTGCTAGGATGTTGCTGGGACAAGTAAACCCTGCCACTCCAGTCCCACTGTGTGACTTAGCGGGGGGGAGAGAAAGATGAGATCACAGTGGAAGAGTTCTAGCCGAAGAACACTCCTCTCACACCTGCCTGGATGGAAAGGGCCAAGACTCAGCTACTAAGATGGCGAACTACATTTTGCAAAAAGTGCAAAACACAAGATCCGGTTAGAGGAAGACAAGCCTTTCAGAGAAAGAGTCAGACGGATCCCTTTAGGAGACTTGGAAGACCTGAGAGAACAGCTGGCCGAGCTGAAGAGAAGAGGGATGTCCGCGAGTCTCAGAGTCCATATGCTTCCCCTATAGTGGTGGTGAGGAAAAATGGGTTGTTGAGGTTATGTATTGACTACAGGACACTCAACCAGAGGACCATTCCCGACCAGTACACCACACCTAGAATAGAAGATGCCTTACAGAACCTGTCGGGGGTGAAGTGATTCAGCGTGCTGGATTTGAATATATTATCAAATCCCCATGCACCCTGAAGATAGGGAGAAGACTGCCTTCATTACCCCCGTGGGATTCTTTGAGTTTAACCGCATGCCACAATATCTGTCTGGAGCCCCAGCCATTTTTCAGAGATTAATGGAGAAGACTGTGGGT